>NC_092352.1:88284781-88296451 GCF_963676685.1 Mytilus edulis | reverse complement strand
CCAAACCCAAACACTAACACTAACACTAACCCTAACCTAAACGCTAACCCTAACCCTAACCCTAACCCTAACCCTAACCCTTCTCACGCATGCGCAGTCACAGAAAAGGGCAGACATGCGCAGAAGTGAAAAAGGGCACCTCACAAATCTCGTCAAAGTATACTACCATGTCCCTGACCTTGACCCTTACTCAAAACCTAACCCTAACCCTGACCCAAACCCTAACCCAAACCCTTAATTAGGGTTAACCCTAACCCTAACCCTAACCCTAACCCTAACCCTAACCCTAACCCTAACCCAAACCCTAACCCTAACCCAAACCCTAACCCAAACCCTTAAATAGGGTTTAGGTTAGGGTTAGGGTTTAGGTTAGGGTTAGTGTTAGTGTTTGGGTTAGGGTTTGGGTTAGGGTTAGGGTTAGGGTTAGGGTTAACCCTAATTAGGGTTAGGGTTAGGGTTAGGGTTAGTGTTAGGGTTTGGGTTAGTGTTTAGGTTAGGGTTAGTGTTAGGGTTTGGGTTAGTGTTTAGGTTAGGGTTAGTGTTAGGGTTTGGGTTAGGGTTTGGGTTAGTGTTTAGGTTAGGGTTAGTGTTAGGGTTTGGGTTAGTGTTTAGGTTAGGGTTAGTGTTAGGGTTTGGGTTAGTGTTAAGGTTAGGGTTAGTGTTAGTGTTTGGGTTAGGGTTTGGGTTAGTGTTTAGGTTAGGGTTAGTGTTAGGGTTTGGGTTAGTGTTAAGGTTAGGGTTAGGGTTAGTGTTTGGGTTAGGGTTTGGGTCAAACACTTACCCTAACCCAAATCCCAAATGTGTTAAAATTGTTGATTTGGAGGCCTTACTTTATCTCGGAACGGGTAAGTGTAGAAGGATAACCTATTGCAGTTTCGTGTTAAGTTTTTCACGAACTTCTTAAAAGAAAGAGTTGTGTATGGATGGGGGTCCGGTTATGAGGTTTGAAAAAAAAAAAAAAAAAAAAAAAAAAATAATCTTTCAATTATCATGCAGTGAGGTCGGAGAGTGCGGCCGTACACTTCAGTGATACCAATACGTTTTCATCCTCTAGATCGCCTTTCCATCTTTTAGGAACAGTTAACTTTAAGAAGATATCTCTATTCAAATTCATTCTACATCTGTTTGAAGATTGAAGTCGAAGGCAATTTTCATACTCTGTACTTAGAAATATTTTTAAATAACCCAAACCCAAACACTAACACTAACACTAACCCTAACCTAAACGCTAACCCTAACCCTAACCCTAACCCTAACCCTAACCCTTCTCACGCATGCGCAGTCACAGAAAAGGGCAGACATGCGCAGAAGTGAAAAAGGGCACCTCACAAATCTCGTCAAAGTATACTACCATGTCCCTGACCTTGACCCTTACTCAAAACCTAACCCTAACCCTGACCCAAACCCTAACCCAAACCCTTAATTAGGGTTAACCCTAACCCTAACCCTAACCCTAACCCTAACCCTAACCCTAACCCTAACCCAAACCCTAACCCTAACCCAAACCCTAACCCAAACCCTTAAATAGGGTTTAGGTTAGGGTTAGGGTTTAGGTTAGGGTTAGTGTTAGTGTTTGGGTTAGGGTTTGGGTTAGGGTTAGGGTTAGGGTTAGGGTTAACCCTAATTAGGGTTAGGGTTAGGGTTAGGGTTAGTGTTAGGGTTTGGGTTAGTGTTTAGGTTAGGGTTAGTGTTAGGGTTTGGGTTAGTGTTTAGGTTAGGGTTAGTGTTAGGGTTTGGGTTAGGGTTTGGGTTAGTGTTTAGGTTAGGGTTAGTGTTAGGGTTTGGGTTAGTGTTTAGGTTAGGGTTAGTGTTAGGGTTTGGGTTAGTGTTAAGGTTAGGGTTAGTGTTAGTGTTTGGGTTAGGGTTTGGGTTAGTGTTTAGGTTAGGGTTAGTGTTAGGGTTTGGGTTAGTGTTAAGGTTAGGGTTAGGGTTAGTGTTTGGGTTAGGGTTTGGGTCAAACACTTACCCTAACCCAAATCCCAAATGTGTTAAAATTGTTGATTTGGAGGCCTTACTTTATCTCGGAACGGGTAAGTGTAGAAGGATAACCTATTGCAGTTTCGTGTTAAGTTTTTCACGAACTTCTTAAAAGAAAGAGTTGTGTATGGATGGGGGTCCGGTTATGAGGTTTGAAAAAAAAAAAAAAAAAAAAAAAAAAAATAATCTTTCAATTATCATGCAGTGAGGTCGGAGAGTGCGGCCGTACACTTCAGTGATACCAATACGTTTTCATCCTCTAGATCGCCTTTCCATCTTTTAGGAACAGTTAACTTTAAGAAGATATCTCTATTCAAATTCATTCTACATCTGTTTGAAGATTGAAGTCGAAGGCAATTTTCATACTCTGTACTTAGAAATATTTTTAAATAACCCAAACCCAAACACTAACACTAACACTAACCCTAACCTAAACGCTAACCCTAACCCTAACCCTAACCCTAACCCTAACCCTTCTCACGCATGCGCAGTCACAGAAAAGGGCAGACATGCGCAGAAGTGAAAAAGGGCACCTCACAAATCTCGTCAAAGTATACTACCATGTCCCTGACCTTGACCCTTACTCAAAACCTAACCCTAACCCTGACCCAAACCCTAACCCAAACCCTTAATTAGGGTTAACCCTAACCCTAACCCTAACCCTAACCCTAACCCTAACCCTAACCCTAACCCAAACCCTAACCCTAACCCAAACCCTAACCCAAACCCTTAAATAGGGTTTAGGTTAGGGTTAGGGTTTAGGTTAGGGTTAGTGTTAGTGTTTGGGTTAGGGTTTGGGTTAGGGTTAGGGTTAGGGTTAGGGTTAACCCTAATTAGGGTTAGGGTTAGGGTTAGGGTTAGTGTTAGGGTTTGGGTTAGTGTTTAGGTTAGGGTTAGTGTTAGGGTTTGGGTTAGTGTTTAGGTTAGGGTTAGTGTTAGGGTTTGGGTTAGGGTTTGGGTTAGTGTTTAGGTTAGGGTTAGTGTTAGGGTTTGGGTTAGTGTTTAGGTTAGGGTTAGTGTTAGGGTTTGGGTTAGTGTTAAGGTTAGGGTTAGTGTTAGTGTTTGGGTTAGGGTTTGGGTTAGTGTTTAGGTTAGGGTTAGTGTTAGGGTTTGGGTTAGTGTTAAGGTTAGGGTTAGGGTTAGTGTTTGGGTTAGGGTTTGGGTCAAACACTTACCCTAACCCAAATCCCAAATGTGTTAAAATTGTTGATTTGGAGGCCTTACTTTATCTCGGAACGGGTAAGTGTAGAAGGATAACCTATTGCAGTTTCGTGTTAAGTTTTTCACGAACTTCTTAAAAGAAAGAGTTGTGTATGGATGGGGGTCCGGTTATGAGGTTTGAAAAAAAAAAAAAAAAAAAAAAAAAAAATAATCTTTCAATTATCATGCAGTGAGGTCGGAGAGTGCGGCCGTACACTTCAGTGATACCAATACGTTTTCATCCTCTAGATCGCCTTTCCATCTTTTAGGAACAGTTAACTTTAAGAAGATATCTCTATTCAAATTCATTCTACATCTGTTTGAAGATTGAAGTCGAAGGCAATTTTCATACTCTGTACTTAGAAATATTTTTAAATAACCCAAACCCAAACACTAACACTAACACTAACCCTAACCTAAACGCTAACCCTAACCCTAACCCTAACCCTAACCCTAACCCTTCTCACGCATGCGCAGTCACAGAAAAGGGCAGACATGCGCAGAAGTGAAAAAGGGCACCTCACAAATCTCGTCAAAGTATACTACCATGTCCCTGACCTTGACCCTTACTCAAAACCTAACCCTAACCCTGACCCAAACCCTAACCCAAACCCTTAATTAGGGTTAACCCTAACCCTAACCCTAACCCTAACCCTAACCCTAACCCTAACCCTAACCCAAACCCTAACCCTAACCCAAACCCTAACCCAAACCCTTAAATAGGGTTTAGGTTAGGGTTAGGGTTTAGGTTAGGGTTAGTGTTAGTGTTTGGGTTAGGGTTTGGGTTAGGGTTAGGGTTAGGGTTAGGGTTAACCCTAATTAGGGTTAGGGTTAGGGTTAGGGTTAGTGTTAGGGTTTGGGTTAGTGTTTAGGTTAGGGTTAGTGTTAGGGTTTGGGTTAGTGTTTAGGTTAGGGTTAGTGTTAGGGTTTGGGTTAGGGTTTGGGTTAGTGTTTAGGTTAGGGTTAGTGTTAGGGTTTGGGTTAGTGTTTAGGTTAGGGTTAGTGTTAGGGTTTGGGTTAGTGTTAAGGTTAGGGTTAGTGTTAGTGTTTGGGTTAGGGTTTGGGTTAGTGTTTAGGTTAGGGTTAGTGTTAGGGTTTGGGTTAGTGTTAAGGTTAGGGTTAGGGTTAGTGTTTGGGTTAGGGTTTGGGTCAAACACTTACCCTAACCCAAATCCCAAATGTGTTAAAATTGTTGATTTGGAGGCCTTACTTTATCTCGGAACGGGTAAGTGTAGAAGGATAACCTATTGCAGTTTCGTGTTAAGTTTTTCACGAACTTCTTAAAAGAAAGAGTTGTGTATGGATGGGGGTCCGGTTATGAGGTTTGAAAAAAAAAAAAAAAAAAAAAAAAAAAATAATCTTTCAATTATCATGCAGTGAGGTCGGAGAGTGCGGCCGTACACTTCAGTGATACCAATACGTTTTCATCCTCTAGATCGCCTTTCCATCTTTTAGGAACAGTTAACTTTAAGAAGATATCTCTATTCAAATTCATTCTACATCTGTTTGAAGATTGAAGTCGAAGGCAATTTTCATACTCTGTACTTAGAAATATTTTTAAATAACCCAAACCCAAACACTAACACTAACACTAACCCTAACCTAAACGCTAACCCTAACCCTAACCCTAACCCTAACCCTAACCCTTCTCACGCATGCGCAGTCACAGAAAAGGGCAGACATGCGCAGAAGTGAAAAAGGGCACCTCACAAATCTCGTCAAAGTATACTACCATGTCCCTGACCTTGACCCTTACTCAAAACCTAACCCTAACCCTGACCCAAACCCTAACCCAAACCCTTAATTAGGGTTAACCCTAACCCTAACCCTAACCCTAACCCTAACCCTAACCCTAACCCTAACCCAAACCCTAACCCTAACCCAAACCCTAACCCAAACCCTTAAATAGGGTTTAGGTTAGGGTTAGGGTTTAGGTTAGGGTTAGTGTTAGTGTTTGGGTTAGGGTTTGGGTTAGGGTTAGGGTTAGGGTTAGGGTTAACCCTAATTAGGGTTAGGGTTAGGGTTAGGGTTAGTGTTAGGGTTTGGGTTAGTGTTTAGGTTAGGGTTAGTGTTAGGGTTTGGGTTAGTGTTTAGGTTAGGGTTAGTGTTAGGGTTTGGGTTAGGGTTTGGGTTAGTGTTTAGGTTAGGGTTAGTGTTAGGGTTTGGGTTAGTGTTTAGGTTAGGGTTAGTGTTAGGGTTTGGGTTAGTGTTAAGGTTAGGGTTAGTGTTAGTGTTTGGGTTAGGGTTTGGGTTAGTGTTTAGGTTAGGGTTAGTGTTAGGGTTTGGGTTAGTGTTAAGGTTAGGGTTAGGGTTAGTGTTTGGGTTAGGGTTTGGGTCAAACACTTACCCTAACCCAAATCCCAAATGTGTTAAAATTGTTGATTTGGAGGCCTTACTTTATCTCGGAACGGGTAAGTGTAGAAGGATAACCTATTGCAGTTTCGTGTTAAGTTTTTCACGAACTTCTTAAAAGAAAGAGTTGTGTATGGATGGGGGTCCGGTTATGAGGTTTGAAAAAAAAAAAAAAAAAAAAAAAAAAATAATCTTTCAATTATCATGCAGTGAGGTCGGAGAGTGCGGCCGTACACTTCAGTGATACCAATACGTTTTCATCCTCTAGATCGCCTTTCCATCTTTTAGGAACAGTTAACTTTAAGAAGATATCTCTATTCAAATTCATTCTACATCTGTTTGAAGATTGAAGTCGAAGGCAATTTTCATACTCTGTACTTAGAAATATTTTTAAATAACCCAAACCCAAACACTAACACTAACACTAACCCTAACCTAAACGCTAACCCTAACCCTAACCCTAACCCTAACCCTAACCCTTCTCACGCATGCGCAGTCACAGAAAAGGGCAGACATGCGCAGAAGTGAAAAAGGGCACCTCACAAATCTCGTCAAAGTATACTACCATGTCCCTGACCTTGACCCTTACTCAAAACCTAACCCTAACCCTGACCCAAACCCTAACCCAAACCCTTAATTAGGGTTAACCCTAACCCTAACCCTAACCCTAACCCTAACCCTAACCCTAACCCAAACCCTAACCCTAACCCAAACCCTAACCCAAACCCTTAAATAGGGTTTAGGTTAGGGTTAGGGTTTAGGTTAGGGTTAGTGTTAGTGTTTGGGTTAGGGTTTGGGTTAGGGTTAGGGTTAGGGTTAGGGTTAACCCTAATTAGGGTTAGGGTTAGGGTTAGGGTTAGTGTTAGGGTTTGGGTTAGTGTTTAGGTTAGGGTTAGTGTTAGGGTTTGGGTTAGTGTTTAGGTTAGGGTTAGTGTTAGGGTTTGGGTTAGGGTTTGGGTTAGTGTTTAGGTTAGGGTTAGTGTTAGGGTTTGGGTTAGTGTTTAGGTTAGGGTTAGTGTTAGGGTTTGGGTTAGTGTTAAGGTTAGGGTTAGTGTTAGTGTTTGGGTTAGGGTTTGGGTTAGTGTTTAGGTTAGGGTTAGTGTTAGGGTTTGGGTTAGTGTTAAGGTTAGGGTTAGGGTTAGTGTTTGGGTTAGGGTTTGGGTCAAACACTTACCCTAACCCAAATCCCAAATGTGTTAAAATTGTTGATTTGGAGGCCTTACTTTATCTCGGAACGGGTAAGTGTAGAAGGATAACCTATTGCAGTTTCGTGTTAAGTTTTTCACGAACTTCTTAAAAGAAAGAGTTGTGTATGGATGGGGGTCCGGTTATGAGGTTTGAAAAAAAAAAAAAAAAAAAAAAAAAAAATAATCTTTCAATTATCATGCAGTGAGGTCGGAGAGTGCGGCCGTACACTTCAGTGATACCAATACGTTTTCATCCTCTAGATCGCCTTTCCATCTTTTAGGAACAGTTAACTTTAAGAAGATATCTCTATTCAAATTCATTCTACATCTGTTTGAAGATTGAAGTCGAAGGCAATTTTCATACTCTGTACTTAGAAATATTTTTAAATAACCCAAACCCAAACACTAACACTAACACTAACCCTAACCTAAACGCTAACCCTAACCCTAACCCTAACCCTAACCCTAACCCTTCTCACGCATGCGCAGTCACAGAAAAGGGCAGACATGCGCAGAAGTGAAAAAGGGCACCTCACAAATCTCGTCAAAGTATACTACCATGTCCCTGACCTTGACCCTTACTCAAAACCTAACCCTAACCCTGACCCAAACCCTAACCCAAACCCTTAATTAGGGTTAACCCTAACCCTAACCCTAACCCTAACCCTAACCCTAACCCTAACCCAAACCCTAACCCTAACCCAAACCCTAACCCAAACCCTTAAATAGGGTTTAGGTTAGGGTTAGGGTTTAGGTTAGGGTTAGTGTTAGTGTTTGGGTTAGGGTTTGGGTTAGGGTTAGGGTTAGGGTTAGGGTTAACCCTAATTAGGGTTAGGGTTAGGGTTAGGGTTAGTGTTAGGGTTTGGGTTAGTGTTTAGGTTAGGGTTAGTGTTAGGGTTTGGGTTAGTGTTTAGGTTAGGGTTAGTGTTAGGGTTTGGGTTAGGGTTTGGGTTAGTGTTTAGGTTAGGGTTAGTGTTAGGGTTTGGGTTAGTGTTTAGGTTAGGGTTAGTGTTAGGGTTTGGGTTAGTGTTAAGGTTAGGGTTAGTGTTAGTGTTTGGGTTAGGGTTTGGGTTAGTGTTTAGGTTAGGGTTAGTGTTAGGGTTTGGGTTAGTGTTAAGGTTAGGGTTAGGGTTAGTGTTTGGGTTAGGGTTTGGGTCAAACACTTACCCTAACCCAAATCCCAAATGTGTTAAAATTGTTGATTTGGAGGCCTTACTTTATCTCGGAACGGGTAAGTGTAGAAGGATAACCTATTGCAGTTTCGTGTTAAGTTTTTCACGAACTTCTTAAAAGAAAGAGTTGTGTATGGATGGGGGTCCGGTTATGAGGTTTGAAAAAAAAAAAAAAAAAAAAAAAAAAAATAATCTTTCAATTATCATGCAGTGAGGTCGGAGAGTGCGGCCGTACACTTCAGTGATACCAATACGTTTTCATCCTCTAGATCGCCTTTCCATCTTTTAGGAACAGTTAACTTTAAGAAGATATCTCTATTCAAATTCATTCTACATCTGTTTGAAGATTGAAGTCGAAGGCAATTTTCATACTCTGTACTTAGAAATATTTTTAAATAACCCAAACCCAAACACTAACACTAACACTAACCCTAACCTAAACGCTAACCCTAACCCTAACCCTAACCCTAACCCTAACCCTTCTCACGCATGCGCAGTCACAGAAAAGGGCAGACATGCGCAGAAGTGAAAAAGGGCACCTCACAAATCTCGTCAAAGTATACTACCATGTCCCTGACCTTGACCCTTACTCAAAACCTAACCCTAACCCTGACCCAAACCCTAACCCAAACCCTTAATTAGGGTTAACCCTAACCCTAACCCTAACCCTAACCCTAACCCTAACCCTAACCCAAACCCTAACCCTAACCCAAACCCTAACCCAAACCCTTAAATAGGGTTTAGGTTAGGGTTAGGGTTTAGGTTAGGGTTAGTGTTAGTGTTTGGGTTAGGGTTTGGGTTAGGGTTAGGGTTAGGGTTAGGGTTAACCCTAATTAGGGTTAGGGTTAGGGTTAGGGTTAGTGTTAGGGTTTGGGTTAGTGTTTAGGTTAGGGTTAGTGTTAGGGTTTGGGTTAGTGTTTAGGTTAGGGTTAGTGTTAGGGTTTGGGTTAGGGTTTGGGTTAGTGTTTAGGTTAGGGTTAGTGTTAGGGTTTGGGTTAGTGTTTAGGTTAGGGTTAGTGTTAGGGTTTGGGTTAGTGTTAAGGTTAGGGTTAGTGTTAGTGTTTGGGTTAGGGTTTGGGTTAGTGTTTAGGTTAGGGTTAGTGTTAGGGTTTGGGTTAGTGTTAAGGTTAGGGTTAGGGTTAGTGTTTGGGTTAGGGTTTGGGTCAAACACTTACCCTAACCCAAATCCCAAATGTGTTAAAATTGTTGATTTGGAGGCCTTACTTTATCTCGGAACGGGTAAGTGTAGAAGGATAACCTATTGCAGTTTCGTGTTAAGTTTTTCACGAACTTCTTAAAAGAAAGAGTTGTGTATGGATGGGGGTCCGGTTATGAGGTTTGAAAAAAAAAAAAAAAAAAAAAAAAAAATAATCTTTCAATTATCATGCAGTGAGGTCGGAGAGTGCGGCCGTACACTTCAGTGATACCAATACGTTTTCATCCTCTAGATCGCCTTTCCATCTTTTAGGAACAGTTAACTTTAAGAAGATATCTCTATTCAAATTCATTCTACATCTGTTTGAAGATTGAAGTCGAAGGCAATTTTCATACTCTGTACTTAGAAATATTTTTAAATAACCCAAACCCAAACACTAACACTAACACTAACCCTAACCTAAACGCTAACCCTAACCCTAACCCTAACCCTAACCCTAACCCTTCTCACGCATGCGCAGTCACAGAAAAGGGCAGACATGCGCAGAAGTGAAAAAGGGCACCTCACAAATCTCGTCAAAGTATACTACCATGTCCCTGACCTTGACCCTTACTCAAAACCTAACCCTAACCCTGACCCAAACCCTAACCCAAACCCTTAATTAGGGTTAACCCTAACCCTAACCCTAACCCTAACCCTAACCCTAACCCTAACCCAAACCCTAACCCTAACCCAAACCCTAACCCAAACCCTTAAATAGGGTTTAGGTTAGGGTTAGGGTTTAGGTTAGGGTTAGTGTTAGTGTTTGGGTTAGGGTTTGGGTTAGGGTTAGGGTTAGGGTTAGGGTTAACCCTAATTAGGGTTAGGGTTAGGGTTAGGGTTAGTGTTAGGGTTTGGGTTAGTGTTTAGGTTAGGGTTAGTGTTAGGGTTTGGGTTAGTGTTTAGGTTAGGGTTAGTGTTAGGGTTTGGGTTAGGGTTTGGGTTAGTGTTTAGGTTAGGGTTAGTGTTAGGGTTTGGGTTAGTGTTTAGGTTAGGGTTAGTGTTAGGGTTTGGGTTAGTGTTAAGGTTAGGGTTAGTGTTAGTGTTTGGGTTAGGGTTTGGGTTAGTGTTTAGGTTAGGGTTAGTGTTAGGGTTTGGGTTAGTGTTAAGGTTAGGGTTAGGGTTAGTGTTTGGGTTAGGGTTTGGGTCAAACACTTACCCTAACCCAAATCCCAAATGTGTTAAAATTGTTGATTTGGAGGCCTTACTTTATCTCGGAACGGGTAAGTGTAGAAGGATAACCTATTGCAGTTTCGTGTTAAGTTTTTCACGAACTTCTTAAAAGAAAGAGTTGTGTATGGATGGGGGTCCGGTTATGAGGTTTGAAAAAAAAAAAAAAAAAAAAAAAAAAATAATCTTTCAATTATCATGCAGTGAGGTCGGAGAGTGCGGCCGTACACTTCAGTGATACCAATACGTTTTCATCCTCTAGATCGCCTTTCCATCTTTTAGGAACAGTTAACTTTAAGAAGATATCTCTATTCAAATTCATTCTACATCTGTTTGAAGATTGAAGTCGAAGGCAATTTTCATACTCTGTACTTAGAAATATTTTTAAATAACCCAAACCCAAACACTAACACTAACACTAACCCTAACCTAAACGCTAACCCTAACCCTAACCCTAACCCTAACCCTAACCCTTCTCACGCATGCGCAGTCACAGAAAAGGGCAGACATGCGCAGAAGTGAAAAAGGGCACCTCACAAATCTCGTCAAAGTATACTACCATGTCCCTGACCTTGACCCTTACTCAAAACCTAACCCTAACCCTGACCCAAACCCTAACCCAAACCCTTAATTAGGGTTAACCCTAACCCTAACCCTAACCCTAACCCTAACCCTAACCCTAACCCAAACCCTAACCCTAACCCAAACCCTAACCCAAACCCTTAAATAGGGTTTAGGTTAGGGTTAGGGTTTAGGTTAGGGTTAGTGTTAGTGTTTGGGTTAGGGTTTGGGTTAGGGTTAGGGTTAGGGTTAGGGTTAACCCTAATTAGGGTTAGGGTTAGGGTTAGGGTTAGTGTTAGGGTTTGGGTTAGTGTTTAGGTTAGGGTTAGTGTTAGGGTTTGGGTTAGTGTTTAGGTTAGGGTTAGTGTTAGGGTTTGGGTTAGGGTTTGGGTTAGTGTTTAGGTTAGGGTTAGTGTTAGGGTTTGGGTTAGTGTTTAGGTTAGGGTTAGTGTTAGGGTTTGGGTTAGTGTTAAGGTTAGGGTTAGTGTTAGTGTTTGGGTTAGGGTTTGGGTTAGTGTTTAGGTTAGGGTTAGTGTTAGGGTTTGGGTTAGTGTTAAGGTTAGGGTTAGGGTTAGTGTTTGGGTTAGGGTTTGGGTCAAACACTTACCCTAACCCAAATCCCAAATGTGTTAAAATTGTTGATTTGGAGGCCTTACTTTATCTCGGAACGGGTAAGTGTAGAAGGATAACCTATTGCAGTTTCGTGTTAAGTTTTTCACGAACTTCTTAAAAGAAAGAGTTGTGTATGGATGGGGGTCCGGTTATGAGGTTTGAAAAAAAAAAAAAAAAAAAAAAAAAAATAATCTTTCAATTATCATGCAGTGAGGTCGGAGAGTGCGGCCGTACACTTCAGTGA